>NC_138949.1:0-17500 GCF_965226115.1 Aulonocara stuartgranti | reverse complement strand
ATTGTTGGGTTTTTCTCTGTATGTATTATTGTAGGATCTACTGTACAATGTAAAGCACCTTGAGGCGACTGCTGTTGTGATTTGGTGCTATATAAATAAAATAAAATTGAATTGAATAGATGGTGTGGTTAGTGGAGATGGTCGCCTGCAGGTTCAAGCTCATTGCATCTCCAACCCACGTTCACTGCCACTGCACTTAAGGGAAGTTAAAGACTTTCTTCTGCACTTACATTTGGATCACCTCGATCCATGATAGTCATTCAGGCAGTAATGCCTGGACTGGAAACAAGCCATCCTTAATCCTTAGATGCACACGTGGGGTCAAAAATGACCCCAGGGGTTGTTTTTCTTCAAAATCTTTAAAATGCAAAGTTGTAATATATTAATGTAATATAAGTAATTGCCTACGGAGCTTGCTTATTCGACATCTTTAAGAGTTCTGAACAAATGTCTGTCCTTCTCTTATGTTCGCAAACGCGCATTCCAACTTCTTATCTGGTTCTGCAAATGCGCACCTGCGGATCATTTATGTGCAGCCCTGTTTATAGTTTCCTGTGCATTTCAAACATTGTCCTTTCTGATGTTTTTTTTTTTAATATTTAAAGTAGCATGGTTGCTATGAGGCCAGCAAGGATCCCTGTGGACTTACAAATGATCCAGGACGGATGGGACGAAGAGCCCATCAGAGGCACTGACTCAGAATCTGACATCTCAGCTATAGAGGACCCAGACTACTGTCCCCCCCCCCCCCCCCCCCCACTTAACAAGGCCAGTCAGATACAGAGGAGTCCTCCGATGAGTCCTCTGAAGAGAAAATGGATATTGAGTCTAACAGAATGAGCCCCTCTTACTGCTCTAGCCACAATATTCTGAATTAGTCAGCCAGGGCTTGCAGTTGGGTTTAGTACTTTCTCCCCAGTAAATGCATGGAAGATGTTCATGTCTGATAGTATAATAGAAGAGGTGCTGTCATACACAAACATGGAGGCACGAAGAGTAGCCACAGACAGGGGAAAAGAGGGGAAAAATATAATCAAACATAAGCTCCTTGGCCTTCATTTGATTGACCATTTTTGCAGGAAGTGAGAAGAACTGGGATGTACAAGTCGGAGTGCTTTTTGGGAGTCCTCTGCATAACCCATTGTACAAGGCCACTATGTCAATTCAAAGATTTAAAGATATTCGCCGTTTCTTGCACTTTGATGACAAGAGGACCAGAGCCTACCGACTGAAAACAAACCATATGGCAGCTTTCAGCTACGTATGGGGCCTGTTCCTGGTCAACTGCAGGCAGAGATTCATCCTCAGTGATTGTGTTACAGTGGATGAATAACTTGTGCCTTTCAGAGGGAAGGCCCAGCTTCTGCAGTATATGCCTAGCAAGCATACAAAAGTGATACAAGTGATACAAAAACTGCAATTTCTTAAAATTAATGAAAAAATAAATAAAAATGCAAAGGGCCTCATGTCACAAACATGTTTTATGAGGAATACCTCAAATATGAGAATGTCACAACTCTTCGTTTTAAAGATTTTGAAGAATAACAACCGAGTTTATAGCAAAATGCATTGTTTCGATTTGGGGTCATTTTTGACCCCACTCGTGGAAGAGTGTAGGTACTGGTAAGTTGTGCATCCAAGGGTTAAAATATTACAACATTCCAGCTCCTTGGATGGAAAAACAAATGTGTTGTTTAAATTAGAGACTGCACTTGTGACAGCACAATAAATATATTTTATTTTGATGATATAAGTAATGTAAGTAGAAAACAAACTTGCATTTGAAAATAAAAGTTGGGCTGATTTTAACATCATTACAAAAAGTGTTGTTAATTATTTTTAATCATATTCAGGTTACTACAAATTGTTTTTTCATTTAGTTGAACTTGAAATGTTTGTCAGTAGGTAAACAATTAGTATTGTACAGTCAGAAATATCAAGTTATTCTTAATACTGCAGACTTGCAATGAATAAGTTGTCCTAACAGTCATCTTAAGTAAGCTTTACTTTTTTTTTTTTGAGGCAACGAGTTTGCATAGTTTTTTTAGTTCTGGAAACTAAATAGGTTTTTACTAGGGGTGGGTTTTTATAATCGATTCATCGATTAAAATCGATTCTGGCTTGGATAACGTAAAATCGATTCATTAAAATCCTGAATCGATTTTTTAATATAAATTTATTTTGTCCGAAATGCCAGAATCTCTGGTGACATCTCACAAAATTTCAAGAACCACCAAACAGTTAAGACAGTAAATGAGAGCAGGTACACGGATTCTGCACATAGACTTAAACACACAGCGCGACCCGCGGATCAGAATCAGTTAGATGTCGCCTTTCTCACGGTCGGGGCTGAAAGCCGACAGCTCGCTGATTCTGATCTGTCGGTGGGTCCACGCTTTATGTTCACGCCCTTTATGAGCCGATTCTAAAGCTGTTAGTTTGATCTCTCTCCAAACAATATTGACCGAACCAGCAGCAAAAGAAGATTCACATAAACATCATCATGAATTCACTCCGACTTTTACTGTTTTGCTTCCACCGCGATGCACAGCGCTCTCTCTCTCTCTCTCTCTCTCTCTGTACTTAAAGAACAGATTCCCTTTCTTCATTATTCGCTTGCTTGTTACGCACCAGTCTACTGTTGTTTACAGCACTGTCAGCCGCTGTTTTTTTTCCCTTTTACATTCTTCCGAAAAGAAAACCTCATTTCTGCTGTTCAATACTGAACAAATTTAAACTTTTTAAAATTAGTTCTGCAAATGCTGCTGTGACTCTGTAGTTTTCTCTGGTCCCCTCCCCATTCAGACCAGGAGTGACATGTTTAGCCGCATGTTCTCCTTAAATTGCTGGCTGTCTGAGTGGTGTCCCAGAAACGATGTGGGCTTCATAGATAATTGGCAAACCTTCTGGAGGAAACCTGGTCTTGTTAGGAGAGACGGCATCCATCCCACTTTGGATGGAGCAGCTCTCATTTCTAGAAATATGGACACATTTATTAAACCCCCCAAAATATGACTATCCAGAGTTGGGACCAGGAAGCAGAGTTGCAGTCTTACATGCCTCTCTGCAGCTTCTCTCCTCCTGCTACCCCCCCAAAAACCCATCTCCATAGAGACTGTGTCAGCTCCCAAACAGACAAAAAACAAACTAAAAACCAGCAACAAACAACTTAAACATAAACAATTACAAAGAAAGAACAATAAAGTATCCACATCTGAACCAAAGAGTAAAACAGTGAAATCTGGATTATTAAATATTAGGTCTCTCTCCTCCAAGTCTCTGTTAGTACATGACTTAATAACTGATCAACAAATTGATTTACTCTGCCTTACAGAAACCTGGTTGCAGCAGGATGATTATATTAGTTTAAATGAATCAACACCCCCGAGTCATTCTAACTACCAGAAATCTCGAAGCACAGGCCGAGGGGGAGGTGTGGCAGCAATTTTTCACACCAGCCTATTAATTAATGAAAGACCAAGACAGACTTTTAATTCATTTGAAAGCCTGATGCTTAGCCTCGTCCACCCCAGCTGTAAAACTCAGAAACCAGTCTTACTTGTTATCATCTATCGTCCACCTGGGCCTTACACAGAGTTTCTGTCTGATTTCTCAGACTTTATATCTAATTTAGTTCTGAGCTCAGATAAAATAATTATTGTGGGTGATTTTAACATCCATGTAGATGCTAAAAATGACAGCCTCAACATGGCATTTAATCTGTTATTAGACTCAATTGGTTTCTCTCAAAATGTAAAAGAACCCACCCACCACTTTAATCACACTCTAGATCTTGTTTTAACATATGGCATAGAAACTGAACATTTAACAGTGTTTCCTGAAAACCCTCTCCTGTCTGATCATTTCCTGATAACATTTACATTTACAATAATTGATTACACAGCGGTGGAGAGTAGACTTTATCAAAGTAGATGTCTTTCTGAAAGCGCTGTAACTAAGTTTAAGAATATAATCCACCCACTGTTATCATCTTCAATGCCCTGTACCAACATAGAGCAGAGCAGCTATCTGAACGCTACTCCAACAGAGGTCGATCATCTTGTTAATAATTTCACCTCCTCACTACGTACGACTCTGGATACTGTAGCTCCTGTGAAAACTAAGGTCTCTAATCAGAAGTACCTGACTCTGTGGTATAATTCTCAAACACGTACCCTAAAGCAGATGACTCGTAATCTGGAGAGGAAATGGCGTGTCACAAATTTAGAGGATCATCATTTAGCCTGGAGAAATAGTTTGCTGCTTTATAAGAAAGCCCTCCGCAAAGCCAGAACATCTTACTATTCATCACTGATTGAAGAAAATAAGAACAACCCCAGGTTTCTCTTCAGCACTGTAGCCAGTCTGACAAAAAGTCAGAGCTCTTTTGAGCCAACAATCCCTTTAACGTTAACTAGTAATGACTTCATGAACTTCTTCACAAATAAAATTTTTATCATTAGAGAAAAAATTACCAATAATCATCCCACAGATGTAATATTATCTACAGCTACTCTTAGTACCATTGATGTTAAGTTAGACTCTTTTTCTCTAATTGATCTTTCTGAGTTAACTTCAATAATTACTTCCTCCAAACCATCAACGTGTCTTTTAGACCCCATTCCTACAAAACTGCTCAAAGAAGTCCTTCCATTAATTAATTCTTCGATCTTAAATATGATCAACCTATCTCTAATGATCGGCTATGTACCACAGGCCTTCAAGCTGGCTGTAGTTAAACCTTTACTCAAAAAGCCATCTCTAGACCCAGCAGTCTTAGCTAATTATATGCCAATCTCCAACCTTCCTTTCATATCAAAAATCCTTGAAAGAGCAGTTGTCAAACAGCTAACAGATCATCTGCAGAGGAATGGTTTATTTGAAGAGTTTCAGTCAGGTTTCAGAGCTCATCACGGCACAGAAACAGCTTTAGTGAAGGTTACAAATGATCTTCTTATGGCCTCTGACAGTGGACTCATCTCTGTGCTTGTCCTGCTAGACCTTAGTGCAGCATTCGATACTGTCGACCATAATATCCTATTAGAGCGATTAGAACATGCTGTAGGTATTACAGGTACTGTGCTGCAGTGGTTTGTATCATATCTATCTAATAGACTCCAATTTGTTCATGTAAATGGAGAGTCCTCTTCACACACTGAGGTTAATTATGGAGTTCCACAGGGTTCAGTGCTAGGACCAATTCTGTTTACATTATACATGCTTCCCTTAGGCAGTATCATTAGAAGACATAGCATACATTTTCACTGCTATGCAGATGACACCCAGCTCTATCTGTCCATGAAGCCAGATAACACACACCAATGAGTTAAACTGCAGGAATGTCTTAAAGACATAAAGACCTGGATGGCCGCTAACTTTCTGCTTCTTAATTCAGATAAAACTGAGGTTATTGTACTCGGCCCTGAAAGGCCTAGAAATATGGTATCTAACCAGATTCTTACTCTGGATGGCATTACCTTGGCCTCCAGTAACGCTGTGAGGAACCTTGGAGTCATTTTTGACCAGGACATGTCCTTCAATGCACATATTAAACAAATATGTAAGACTGCGTTCTTCCATTTGCGCAACATCTCTAAAATTAGAAATATCCTGTCTCAGAGTGATGCTGAAAAACTAGTTCATGCATTTATTACTTCCAGGCTGGACGACTGCAATTCATTATTATCAGGATGTCCAAAAAACTCACTGAAAAGCCTTCAGCTAATCCAAAATGCTGCAGCAAGAGTACTGACAGGGACTAGAAAGAGAGAGCATATTTCTCCTGTTTTGGCTTCCCTTCATTGGCTTCCTGTTAAATCCAGAATTGAATTCGAAATCCTGCTCCTCACATACAAGGTCTTAAATAATCAGGCCCCATCTTATCTTAATGACCTTGTAGTACCATATCACCCTATTAGAGCACTTCGCTCTCGCTGCAGGCCTACTTGTTGTTCCTAGAGTATTTAAAAGTAGAATGGGAGGGAGAGCCTTCAGTTTTCAGGCCCCTCTTCTGTGGAACCAGCTTCCAGTTTGGATTCAGGAGACAGACACTATCTCTACTTTCAAGATTAGCCTTCAAACTTTCCTTTTTGCTAAAGCATATAGTTAGGGCTGGACCAGGTGGCCCTGAATCCTCCCTTAGTTATGCTGCAATAGACATAGGCTGCCGGGGGATTCCCATGATGCATTGAGTTTTTCCTTTCCAGTCACCTTTCTCGCTCACTATGTATTAACAGACCTCTCTGCATTGAATCATATCTGTTATTAATCTCTGTCTCTCTTTCACAGCATGTCTTTTATCCTGTCTTCCTTCTCTCACCCCAACCGGTCGCAGCAGATGGCCGCCCCTCCCTGAGCCTGGTTCTGCCGGGGGTTTCTTCCTGTTAAACTGTTGCCAAAGTGCTTGCTCATAGGGGGTCATATGATTGTTGGGTTTTTCTCTGTATCTATGAAGCGCCTTGAGGCGACTTATGTTGTGATTTGGCGCTATATAAATAAAATTGAATTGAATTGAATTGAATTGAAAATTATTCAAAATGTAAAACGCTTAACCGTGTCTCCAATAAAACCGCTGTAACTTCAGAGGTAATGTTCATATGTTGATTAATCGTTTTCTTTCGTTTTTGATGTACTGCAGAATATTTTTATAAAATCCCAGGCCAGGAAAATCACCTTCATGTTTTTCTGTGTTTTATCTTCAGCTACTTTGACACAAAGGCATCTGCTGTGATCCTTACACCTTTGATAAAGTCTTGCGTGTGTCAGCTTCCGTTTTATTGATACAAAAATATGTAAATGTACTGATCTGAATTATAATATTTCTGACTGTCAAAATTTCCCAGATTTAAATCGAATCGAATTAAATCGAATCGTGGATCGAATCGATTCGGGACCTTGTGAATCGGAATTGAATCGATTCTAGAAATCAGTGACGATACCCAGCCCTAGTTTTTACTCTGTACTCAAAGTGAATAAGTTGCCTTAACTTAGTCATCTTAAGTAAACTTTACTCAGTTTTTTTGAGGCAATGAGTTTGCATAGGTTTTTTGAGTTCCGCGAACTAATTAGATTTTAAAACAATGGTTTTATTAGGATTTTTTGCTTAAGTATTTTTATTCATCTGTAGGCATGAAAAGATGAATAAAAATCCTGATTGAGGTTGTCATAATTAATGCATTCATTCATACTACAATAATTACAATGAAACACGTCATACATCTGTAGTAACATTAAACAGCCAGTGGGTGGCAGGGCATGGAGTGACACATCAGCATCCAATGTAGTGGTTTACATGTAAGTATACCATCAACACTGACACAAATACAAGCAAACAGCCTTTGGATAGCTGTCCACTGTAGTAACCACTATGGTGAAGGGGTTAAGGACTTTCTTCTGTACTTACATTTGGATCACCTAAATCCATGACAGTCATTCAGGCAGTAATGCCTGGACTGGAAACAAACCATCCTTAAAATATTACAACATACCAGCTTCTGTGTTTGAGTGGAAAACAAATGTGTTGTTTGATCTAGAGACTGCACTTTGGACTGAACAACAAATACTTTTTATTTTGATTATGTTAGTAACGTAACTTGTAAAATAAAGTTGTGAAAAGCCTAAACTTAGTTTCAGAATAATGGACTCTGAGACTCATTGTAAGATTATAAACAGTGATGACAATATAACTGTTGTTGTTTAGCAGAACAGTGTCCACTATGTTGAAAATAAAAGTTGGGCTGATTTTGACACCATTACAAGAAGTGTTGCTAATTATTCTTTTTGAATCATACTTGCATACAGTGTTATATTTCTATAAATGATAAAACATAATCTGTTTTTTTTAAAGGGAAGTTACCACAAATTCTTTTTTTTTTAATTTAGTAGAACTTGAAATATTTGTCAGTGGGTAAACAATTAGTATTGCACAGTCATAAAAGTCAAGTTATCCTTAGTAGTGCATACTTGCAATGAATACGTTGTCCTAACATAGACATCTTAAGTAAGCTTTACTAAGTTTTTTTGAGGCACCGACTTTGCATCGTTTTTTTGAGTTTTGGGAACTAATTCGATTTTACAGTATATGTGGCCTGTCCTTTTTGTATATTATGTTTTTTGCCCTTTCATAGATAAACATGATTTTACACAATCATAGCCACAATAATTTGGAAAATTATTTAACAGCAATTTTTAATGTAGGTTTTTTAATGTAATGTTTTTTTCTTCTAATTTTGATGTTGAGAATACGACTCCCACTGCTGTGCTGCCAGGTAGTTTAATGAGTCACTGGATGAGTGATGTGGAAGTGAGCAGATAAGGAGGGGATATCTTTGTTCTACTCTGATTATTAGTACTATTATAGCAAATGGCTTTTAATTCACTTCTGAATATAATTCCACTGAGACATGATTTCACAGATTTTATTTCAGGGATGTTACAAGTCAGAAAACTAAATATTGATTTTTAAACACTGAGCTCAGATATATGGCACACTGTTTTATTTGAACTCTGCTGGACAGCTTTGTTTCACATCGTGTGGTGTGATGATGTCAGTTTCCTGGTCTGTGATTGGATCAGGCATTGCAGCGGTTGGTGTGACAGCAGGTCCAGCCAGGTCGAGAGCAGAACTCCAGCCGCGTGCACCCTTTATCTCCATTATCTGCAGACAGGAAACATACCAGTGCATTCACTACAACAGACTTATTAACTGACTTAGTATTGTCATATACTGGGTGTGGGTGTAATTAAACTTTAGGTAATATTCTTGGATTTGTTGTTCTTCATGGTTTTGGTTCTCTTTATTGTTTTCTGCTCTGTTTATATTCTTAGTTCCTAGGCTTTAAATTTCTGTTACTTTCCCTTTTGCTCCACATTTCATGACTTGTCACCCTTCATGTTCCCTCTGTCTCCCCAGTCAGTCATGTCTCCATGTCTGACACTGAGTTTTTGAGAACTTGTGATTCACAAATCACTTGTGATGTGATTTCCTGAGGTCAGATGGCCCAGGGTGTGAGTGGGCGTTAAGGCGTCTGGGAAGGATCTCAAAACTGGATTATAGATGGCAGAGAGTTGGTGTCGTAAGCCACCGCCTCTGTTCAAAGATGGTCGCTCACAGTTGTTAGGATGCCTGGGTCGTTGACCCAGGGTTTTGAGTTTATATATTATTTATCATTTCTATGCTTTGGTTTCATTGTTAGAGTTATGTCTTATGGTTTGTCTCTGTGTAATCCTTAGTTGCTGTATCCCCTGTCCGCTAAATCCCCGTGTCCAGTCAGTGTCTGTGTCTGCCCTGGTCCCACGTCTCTGTTCCCTCTGTTGTAGTACCTGTATGTGAGTCTGTGTCTTTTGTTCAGTCTGTGTTATGTGTTTCCTGTTTTACTTTGAAGGTCTCTGTCTTATCTCAGTGTGCTCAGTTTATGCTTCCTTGTCTCGTCAGTTCTGATTTCCCCCAGCTGTGCTCTTCTTCTGTGTCTCATTGCCCTCGTTACTTCCCAGTGTATTTAAACCCTGTGTTTCTCTGAGTCAGTGTCATGTCGTCCCTCATGCTATGTGGATCTCCCTGTGTCTCACTGTGAGTTTAGTTTATGAGTTTCCAGTTTAGTTTAGTTTGCTTTTTTTATGACTTTACCCTGCCAGCAAATAAAGCTGAGTTCTTTGTGTTTAAACCTCATGCCTGAGTACCTGCACTTTGGGTCCAACTCCTGCCTGTCACACAGCGACTCATGACAACAGTGGACATAAATGGCTTCTTTCACTCCTCTTTCAAACCATCTGTCCTCTCTGTTCAAAATGTGAACATTGGCATCCTTGAAAGAGTGACCTTTGTCCTTTGGATGCAGATGGACTGCTGAGTCTTGTCACATGACAGGGTGGGGCCAGGTTTCACAATGAGCTCACCCGAAACCCTGGTTGATTGTGACCCACACCCGTTTTCACACCTTGGCTCATGTGATTAGGTAGAGGATCATCAGGGGGTCCTTTTTGTCCCTCTTTGGGGGGAAACTCCCACTGGGTTTAAATCTGGGACTCTCCACCATTTGACCCTTAGAACTGAAGAAGCTTCTTGGATGAGAGGTGAAATGTCTTCAAGCCACTTAACCCTTTAAGACCTACCATAGAACCAAGTCCCACAGAGCTTATATTATATTTTTACATGTTGTAGTGCCATTTTTTAGGAGCATTTCAAGTTGCTATACATCAATACAACTGTTATAGCCCATATTCTAATAATAAGTATGCATTAAGTCCATAGTAACTACATTAATTGCAAAAAAGTGCAATAAACTACAAAAAAAATTGAAAATCGTTTTTGTTTTGTTTTTACATATATTTCTACTTGGAGAAATTGAAGAGGCTTATCCTTCAAAACTTTAAATACAAAAAAGTTGCAAAAAATAGTTTACAACAACAGGAAATTTATTTTGAGTGTCTTCATAGTTTTATTTTTTAGATACAGCAATTTTTATATACTGCAGGAAAATGAAAAACAATCCTATGATGCAAATTTGCAAAGAAAACAGCATGTGCATCAAAACAAACTTTTTCCAGCAGTGCAATTCGAGTTCTAAGCATCCCAGAAACGACACAGAAAAGTATAGAGTCAAACATGACTTATAAAAACACCAGTATAGGCTTTTAAGGCCTACAAGTAAAAAACTACATTTTCCGCAAAAATGACGTCACTTACGATTTTTGGCAGGAAATGGCGGACATGCGATTGTTTGTGCTGACGTCTTATTCAATGTGGGAAGTGTTACGAACAGCTGATCGGATCGGCAAAGCGTGTTTCTGGAATATTATGTTTTTGTTCCTGCAAGCGCTTTTTATGCAATTTTTGCAAAGCTATATGTGGAAGGAAACCATGACCTAGGACAAGCTGATGGCATAAGATGTAAGTACAACTCCTCCGGTTTCATATGCAAAAAAAAATATTGCGCTAGCTTCCGGTTCCGGTTCTACAGGGATTTAAAAGTAGTTACACAAAACGGAGCGTGCCCGCTCTGACCGGCTTTAAATGGTTTAATAAGTCCAGACGCTTTTCTTTCCAAGCTCCTTAGACTACGATAACCTGGATGACTGAAAACCTTCACTTCGATGAACATAAAAATCCAAATTTCTGGGGAAGGATTTAGATTTTTAATTGTCAGTATCTGTTTTTTATATTAGGAATTAACATTAAATTCCAATCTCAACTTGTTGGATTGAAAAACAAGGAGACACAGCTGAACACACCCCTGTCCTGGAGGACTCACCTCTGGTGTAACAAGCTTGTTGGACTTTGCCGGTGCACTGCAGCAGCTGGTTGTTGACCATCAGGAAGTCCTGACCATAACACTCGATGTAAAACTGCTCAGCTGCAACAAAAGCAGGTTAGGGTTGTGTTTAATTGTTTTCATTAAGGCTACGTCCACACATACACGAAAACTTTTCAAACGCAGCTTTTTCTATGCGTTTGGATCTTTTGTCCACGTGTAAATGATGTTTTTGATCACTGACAACTGAGATTTTTTAAAGCTCCTGCCAGAGTAGAGATTTTCAAAAACTCAGTTTTTACGTTTACCTGTGGATGAGGAAAACAGAGATTTAGTCACGTCAAAGGTGTGCACCTGTTTTGACGTCACGCTGTGTGCCACGGTGTTGTTTACATGAGATAAATTTCTAAAATGCTGGAGAGAGACAAAATACTGTTGCTGTTAATCTGACTATCTGCAGTTTTTACACACTTACACATGCAGTTACCAACTCTCCATTTACACAGAGAGAGGCGTCACAGTGAACTTCAGACGTGGCTTCTCCGGTTTTGAATGATTGTAATTTGTTTTAAAATTACATTTATATATGCTAAAATAATGTTTAAATGTTAACATTTGAAATGATGAAGACAGTTTAAAGTAACACAAAATTATCTGTCCTTACAGAAAAACACAAAAACTTTTCAGAAGTACTGAAGGTTGCATAAAACCCTGTTTACTTGTTCCCTCCCAGGCTTCTAGACTTCTAATTGGCCAATATTTCTAAACGGCTAGGATTTGGCATGTTCTTGACAACGTTTGACTGCGTTTTTGGCATTTACACTAAGAATGCTTTTTCTTGATTTTGCACATGCTGGTGGAGCAAAAGTCTGTCTGAACAGATATGGGTAAAATATTACCCAGAATGTACAATAATTTATAGCACCTGCACAACAGTCAAAGCTTTTAAAATATTGTAATTTGAGACTAACAGAATGATTATTAGGCTAGTTCAATGATGTCAAAGTGAGTCATATTTAGACTAAACATTATATAAGGCTTAAAACACCAATTAAGATATAAATAAAGGTTCTCTAACAAGTATCCAGACTCAGAGGTGATGATTATTTTCAGTATTATTTTCAACAAATTACTAGCACATTGCTAGTAATTTGTTTCGACCAACTTGAGATTAAGAATATTGTCCTACTTTCAGCGTTCAGTTTAGTTACCTGAGCAGAGAGGTATCAGTAGAAGCAGGAGCAGATAAGCCTTCATGTTTTGGTTTTATGTCAATGCAACGAACAGCAAAAATGGAGATGAGCACACTCAAGCTGGACTTTTATCCTCTGCTAAAACCACAAATGTACACAAAGGTTAACAGATAGATAACTGATCAGAAGACAAACTGTACTGAGCTCAAATTACTGTTTGTCTAAACTTTGTTCCATTAGTTAATCATGAACCAGTAGGGTAAAGAGGGTAGACCTGTACATCTGAGTCGGCTGCTTTTGCTGAGTCTCGAGTTTATGTAACATCAGATTGTCAGACTGAGGTTGTTTTTTTTTTAATTGAATTGGACCAGGGATATCTTCTTCACCAAAGCCATTACCATAGTCAACTCAAACTTGCATTAAGTAATCTGCACTGAAATATCATCAATTCTCTGCCTGTCTGTCTCTGTGTCAGCACTGTACTGTGTATTTATATTTATAGTAAGTGTATAGTTAAATTATTGTATAGTTTTTATAATGTGCTATAAAGCACATGTGCACTTTTATAGAGCTGTTTCCAATTTCGCTATTGTCGTGGTCTGGGTGGTTTCCCACCTGATGGCAATCGTACCAGCAGTATTTATGACCGGCGCACTCAACTGGTCTTCGCCAGATTATCTGCCAACTTTAGTCAGTTCTCGGCCTCACGTCTGTTCCTTGGTGACTCATCGTGTGTATTAATCTTATTTCCTCTGTTTTCTCATCAGCCTCTGAAACCCACCTACCAAGCTCTCCTGGATACAAGTTTGCAGCCGCCGGTAATCCTTCCCCATTTTGGAACTGCCGTTCTCTTCTGCCTGCCTCCCTGCATTGCATGCAGCACCCATCTGGACCTCTCCTGCCTCCCCCCTCCACGCAACCTCCACCTGCAAGCTTGTAAGACAGCTCAGTGTATTCTCCTTGGATTCACTCGCAGCCCTCTGTGGGATTCCCCTGACTACTCTCTCCTCTGTTTCAGTGCCCTGGCCCGCCACAGTTTACCCTGCCCAGTACCTGCACCCAATTATCCCTGCCATCTAGTTATAGTCACAGTATTTTTCTCTCGCCTCAGACATCTAGTTTATGTTCATTAATTCTAGTCTGCAATTTCTGTTAGCCTCTGAGCATTGTAATAAAGTCTCTTTTCGTTACACCACACCTCTGGCCTCCGGGTTTGAAACTGCACTTGAGTCCATCCCATTTCCACGGGCCATGACAGCTATACCATGTATAATGACAATAAAGGCTTTCAATTCAATTAAATTCAGTATATATATTTTTTAATAAAATCATGATAAGAAAGAGTGACTCCAAAACTACTCCAAAAGCATGAAAGGCTGGGTTTGATTTAAAGGGGCATGATTAACATGTAGTCATGAATGGCCTTTCTGTCTGGTATAATGAACATGCCTGTTTGTTATAGTCATAGTTAGTTTGTCATTCAGATGTAGAATACTGTAGGCAATTTTCATATCTATGCTATCAACTAATTAACTTGACAGTTATAATTCAGTTGAAAACCTTACTTTTGTTAGACCTCAGTACAGTGTTGTTAACCCAGTACAGGCTTGGACAGACCCTTAATGCTGAATTGAACGGAGTCCTGCAAAAGTGTGAAGTGCAGATTATTGACTGCAGCTTAATGCAGGTTATCTTTCAGGAGAGTGAACATAAGGAGTGGATTAACCGAGGTTCATCACGACTGGCGCACATGGCAACGTTTTTGGAGATGAAACACAGAGAACAGCTTGAGTGCGACTCTGACTGAACGTCCCCTGATGCATGAGCTGCAAAAATTGAAACTATTTTACAATCGGACGAGATGCCTTTTTTTTGGGGGGGGGGGGGGGTGGGGTATTTTGTTTTTTTTGTGGAGAACCAGCAGCCAGTAACAAATGAGTGTGATGGTACAAGCATACTCACACTCATTTTTAAGCTTGAAACAGGTTTTATTTCTCCTTTTTTTTTTTTTGTATTTACTTTTAATGTACAGACTTGAAGAAATATATATATATGTAGTTGGTGGATTAATGCATTTCCAAATGTTTGTCCAACATAAACAAATTACCCAATAAAAAAAAAAATACACCCCAAAATTCTATGTAAGTCTTGTTGGTAGCAGCAGCCTTGTGCCTGCCAAGTTTGGTGTCCGAAAAAGCGTAACAAGGAACCAATGAATTGTAGCTAATAGAAGTTTGTGTAAATAAACAGGTCGCCAGCAAGCCGGCAGCCTGGCGTGCGCACGGGCCATCGCTGGGGCCCGGTGGTGATAGCCCTGCCCTGTTTCAAAAAATTACCCATCTTGGGTGTATGCGCATTTTACATCATTGGGCCGTTCATGATGAATGTTTCAGTATTTCTTTGCCTTCTTCAGGCTTGCCCAACGTGTGTTGTCTTGTCTCTCTTTGACTTCTGTCTTGTCTGTGTGTCTTGGCTTTTATGCTCTTTCTTTGCTCCTCCCACTCTTGGGTTTCCAACTTGTATTTCTTAAAAATTCTTACTTGCTTTTCTTTCTGTTTTTCTTTTCGTGACTTCCTTGTCCTTCCTTCCAGAACCTGAGGTGAACGGTCCATCAATGGGATTGGGGTCGGTGCCCCCTGTTCAAAAAATTACCCTTTTTTTTCAGTTTTCATTTCTTCTTCTGATTTTCTTTAACTTTTCTATCTTTCTTTGCCACTCTGGGCTTTTCTCTCTCTTACCTTTTTGTTCAATTTCCCATTTCTTTTAACTTTTTCTATTTCTTTGTTTTTTCGTGACTTTCATGTCTTTTTCTTCGTTTTTTAATTTTATTATCTTTGTTTTTCTTTATATGGCACCCCCTGCTTTGAAGACATCCCTCCTATGTTCTTTATGTTCTCTTTTATAGCACCCCCTTCCTTTATATCCTTTCCGTTTTTTCGTGATTTTCCTTGTTTGTGTCACTCATTTCTTCTTTGTTTGTCTTATCTTTCTTTGTGTCTTTTTCGTGACTTTCTTATTCATGTTTTTAAGTTTTATAGGGTTAGGATGTGGGATTGAGTCTGGTCGCTAAAGGGTTAGGGTTAGGGGGTTAGGGTTAGGGTTAGGTATTAGGAATCTGAGTTTTTGTTATTTCATTAATGTGATTCAGGTCCACTGGCATATAGAGGTCCATAGTTCTCCACTCATGTACTCCTGTACCTTAAACCTTTGTTCTCCACTGGTCCTCTGGCGGGTCTTTTTATTTGCTTTATTGCATTGTATTTTTAAGGAAATAGACATATTTATATATACACTGATATAGTATTTTCTATTTCAAATGTATTCATTAGTGATCCAGAGGTTATTTACAATGAACTAATTTTTGTTTTAAACAACTATTTTCCCACAGGCAAAGAAGAAAAAAAAGCAAATCAGACTCCAATTGGAGCTCACACCTTCTACACCAAGATCCCTCTCATTGAAGGGAATATTACGGTCAAGGTAAGTATACAAGGTAAGTTTAATTTTAATTTTTTTTTTTGTGGGAAAATGAGACCAAGTTCAACAGATCACTACAAGACTATTTACATAAGATGACCCACAGAGACTTCCATAAAGTGAAACTAAATAAACTAAGTAACTCAAACACTCCTATCAACACTCCTGCAGTATAAATAACTATTCTCACATCAAAAGCGAGAGATAGCAAATCTACATTACACTAATATCATCTAAAGTTTAGCCCAAGGAGTTCTGATGTTCAATTTCTTGATTCACAGGTCCTTATGCCTCCTCCTCTGTCCCTCCGTCCACGCTGCCCAGGGTTGTAGTTCCAGGATGCCCATAAGATTCAGTGGATGTGTTTGAAAATGTCGGACCAAGGGAGTTATTCAATCTGTCTTACCCAATGCTGTATATATGTTATTTTAACCTGTCTACATTAGTCTAACCCGTTTCCCCCATATACATCAGAGAGCACCTGTCAGGTTTCGTAGATCGGACTCACGCGCGGACCACTAGTGTCTTCAAAAGGTGCATTTATTTACAGTGTTCCTCTACAGTGGAATTCATATATACACATAATGGTGTCAAGGGAAAAGGGGCCGGGGTTCCAGGGTCCGGGAGTGAAAGAGGCAGGAGTCCAGGAAGGGAAGGTTTCCATTCAGCCCTCGCACATCTCCTCTCCTTTCCTCTATCTCTCTTGCTTCCGTTCAGTCGCCATGCACAGGGAAAGAACAGGTCCAGAGGCAATCTATACACAGGCAGAAAAAAACCATTAGTTTCCTGGTTCAGACAGGCTCACCAACTGACTTTACAAAATACAGGACGACTGACGCTGATGGCTCAACGATCCAGCGACAAGTAGAGCAGACTCGCCCTCTTAAGAAGGGTTCCAATTTCTCATGATCAGCGACAGATGTGCTGATCACCTCCAGGTGCGTAGGCCAGGGGCAGGAGCCCATACTGAGCTCCGCCCCAGCAGGAGAAAGAGAGAATGGAAGAGGGCGAGAGAGAAAGGTAAACAAAAACAAAACACCTGACGGCTGTCAGCTGATGAGGAGCGGAGACCATGACAGTACCCCCCCCCCCTCAATGGGAGCCTCCCGGCGACCCACCAGGCTTGTCCGGATGCAGGCGGTGAAACTTCCGGAGCATGGGCACGTCCAGAACGGCCGCCCGAGGGACCCAGGAGCGCTCCTCCACGCCATAGCCCTCCCAGTCAACCAGGTACTGACAGCCATGCCCCCGGCGCCGAGAGTCCATTATGCGAGTGATGGAGTAAGCCGGCAACCCATCCACGAGCCGGGCGGGAGGAGGGGGCCTGGAAGGAGGGCACAGAGGACTGGACCGGACAGGTTTGAGTTGTGAAACATGGAAAACATCATGGATCCTCATATTGCGAGGGAGTTTTAACTTCACAGAGACAGGGTTGACCAAGGCGGAGATTTCAAAAGGGCCAATGAAGGTGGGTGTAAGTTTCTTGGATTCAGTCCTGACCGGAACAAAGCGGGTAGAGAGCCATACCTTCTGGCCGACAGAGTATTCGGGTGCTGGAGTCCGGTGCCGGTCTGCGATGCG